>NC_090065.1:5903473-5915973 GCF_038355195.1 Osmerus mordax
AAACCTCTGAATTCTCTTGCAAAATGAAACTTTCGCCTCAAAACAGTTTTACCTGTGCTCAAAATTAAACTTTCGCCTCAAAACAGATTTACCTGTGCTCAAAATCAAACACTGCTCTCAAATCATAAACAAAGTGATCAAAATGATATACACTATCAAGCAGTCAGTAAACAATACACAAAAAAATTTAAAACACATTGTTCAAAACATATAGTTCTCAAGGAGAAGTACATTTTTACGTAATCTCAAAACAAATTTCATATTTATCCGTCATTGTCTTTTGATGAACGACAACATGTTCTATCATAGTAGCTCAAAATGTATCATAAATTACTACTCTACTTTGCTCTTTGCAATTTTTTTGGTTCTTTCTCCTCCTTGTACCCCTATACAGTACTGTACCCTGCATCTCACTACTCACAACTCACTCTTGTTCTTTGTTGATATGAACCTGCAACCAGTCAAAATCTATTGAGCAGTCAGTACTGTTACTGTAACAAATGGAAAGCACAATGTTCAGGGCCATACAATTTGTTCATTGTACAGTATACAACAATGCACTGTACTACAGTAAAAGGGACAAAAATCTAAGGAGTAAACGTGATCAATGTGCTTCTTCTTGTCTTTGGGCTGGGTCAGGCAAGAGTACTTTGTTGACATCACAAGCAATATTTTCCCACCTTCAACAACCTGTTTGCTCTCTGAACTGGCTTATATTGGTTGTGTCACATCATTTGAAAAAAGTTAAATCAATTTTGAGTGGTTGTGTTTTGTCAATGACATGTTTTCTCTATTTGTATTTGATTGTTGCCACTTGTGTTTACCAGTATGGATGACATGTGCATTAGGGTGCAGAATGTGTTTTGAGAATGAGAATGTGTTTAGAGTTTTGTTGAAACGTCTATGTGAGATCTGCAAATTGTGTTTTTACCATGTGAAATGGTTTAAGGTATTGACAACAGACTGCACAATTAGCTACATGAGTTCAAGCAACTGATAACTTTGTTCAGCCAATGGGTTTTATTGTTTTAGCAATTGAGAAAAACTGTAATGCCATAACAACATGGACCTACAGCAGAATAGCAAGAAGGTCATTCACAGCACTATGAAGGAACAAATAAAGCACATTTTATCCATGATCTGTAGAGGCTATGGGGACTACCTACTGTTGCCCCCAGCTCCATTTTTAATCATTGATTCATACATTTGATCAAAAAGGCATCAAATGCTTCAGTTTGTTTTTGAAGGTTCAGGGTCGAAGTCCCCCCAGGCAGAAAGTTGCCACTAGCGTTTCAAGGTACAGTAGTCCTTTCAAAACCAGGGTCAGAATTCACAAAACACTCTTAAGAAGACATTTCTTCTTGTTTTTCTACTTGAGAAAAAAGTTACATCAAATTACATTCTTCTGAAACTATAATTTATCTAAAGAACTTTGTTATTTGTTTTCTTAAGAACATGTTTGTGAATTCGGCACCAGACTTTACTGCCCGTCGTTGTGAGATAATCAAACTTCAGCCACAAAATCCCAACTAAGTTAGTTCTTTATCAGCGTTAAATAACGGTTTGAACCAAGCATCCCCTGAAGGCATGTAGAAGCTCTAAACAGTCATTAGACATGACAGGGTCCCATTATCCAATATCTTAATTTGGCTCCAGCGTTACAACCTGTCAGGAAGCATCCCATCCACGTGTCCAACATGGATTAGTCTATCTGACTTAAGTAGGTAGGCCTAATCAGCAACACAAGTCATTGGAGGACTAGATGTCCAATTACTGAAATTGGATTTTAGTTGTAATGTTCAGTTGTACTCATCACCAAGTTGAAGTTATGAGAGCATTCACAGGTATTCATCGAGCCTGTATCTGACTGTATTAACAACACATGGGTGTTATTAGTGTTATCATCAACAGAAAATAAGGTGAATGCTGTTTTATCTTTCAGTATTGCCATCTCTTGAGGCCACATACCCTTTTCCTTTTGAGATTAGAAGCTCAATGGATGTGTAATGACTGAATTCCTTTGAAAAGTTCATCTGAAGGAAGTTATTTCCTAAACCAACCTACAGTGCGGTTGGATTTAAGACGTGGAATGTGACAGTGTGTGGTTAACTAGCCACCTTCCAGACAAACGACAATTAGAAAAGATGCCACCCTGCACTGTGTGAACACTTCTGGCTTATTTTCCTGAAACTGGGAGATAAATGTCACATTGAAATTCTGGTGCGAGGACAGCGGCATTGGTTGCAGATGACGGATGGGCCCAGCGCGGCCTAATTTGTTTTTGCTGGTGGAGCCCAGGGGTGGTTTGGGAGAGAGATTACACAGGCCTACTGGTGCTTGTCTGAACCTGGGCACTGAGGAGGTCTAAAGGACTGTGGCTGCTGCAAGGTCGCCGCACGTCCCTGAGACTGGGCAGAGAGAGAGGGGGCCCTTGGATGCACAGATGGATTATTGTCAGTTTAGCACCAGTCTTGAGTGCTATAGGGGGTTTCTCATAGTCCTATGTTTAGCTAAAGACCCCCATACTCCATTAGATCTGATTGAAAAGTGTAGAAATGTTCCGGAACACTTCATTGTTCTCTGAATCCCGAAGATTCACTTAATCGTTTCTTGTCTCCCTTTATTCAGCAGAACATGGTAGCGAGGCAGACCATTAGATGGAACTTATCTCTTTCCTGTCCTTCACTGCGAAGCTGGAAGCACTAGAGTGTGCCTCTTACATCACATAGAGTTCTCATCATCATTCCCCTGCTTCTTTCTTCTCCACTTAGCCTCACACTCTAGTGGATGGTTTGCACCTCGCATCCTCCACTGGCTCCCCCCCCCCCCCCCCCCCTCCTGGCAGTCTGCCCGCGGACGCCTCACACACCTGCTCTGTGACATGATGTGTGCGACGCTGTGCGTGTGAGAGAGAGGTAGAGAAAAAAAGAAGGATTGAAAGAGTAGGACGGGGAAAGAGTGTGTTGATGTTGATGTTTGTCCACATTTTCGGAAGTGCTTGAAGTAGCATGATTTGGGGTAGAAGATCAGCCCCCCATCCAACACAGACACGCACACTCTCCTGCCCCTCCTCTATCCAGCCAACCTCACATCCAGGGGCTGTTCTGTTAGCGTTTTTTTTTCCTATTCCTGTCATCCCTCTCTCTCCTCTATCCCCCCCCCCCTCCACATGACTGTGGTGTCAGATAAAATAAAGATGGAGCGATGGGCTCGTCCTAAGATCTGACACTCCACTATCTCATCGCTCTCGTACATCCCTAACCAAATTGTCCTCCCGTCACCTCTCTCTGGGGACACCTAACCTGGGCCCTCAACCTGCCCTGTGGTCATCCCCCCTGACAGGTGTGTGTGTGTGTGTGTGTGTTTGAGTGTGGGTGATGGAGAGAAGAGACATGGCAGGTGGAGTTAACATCAATCTCTGGTTAACCCTGACCTGAGGGGCACACAGCATGAGGTGATGGAGCTTATCTTCAGAGGTCTAGAGGTTTACACAAACCTACACATTGTTCTGCATTAGACCACTGAAGATTTGAAGGTAACTCAAAATGCAACACAATTGCTTGCTGTACCTCGGAAATGAGCACTTCACTAAAAGAGGGGTCGTAAAAAATGAGGGACCTCTCTTTTTTTATCGGGGAGGGCAATGGCAGAGCTTTTGACCACAGACCCAGTTCAAATCTTCCCACGTGATACACTTTGATTAGAAGTGTCTGCTACTTTCGGGTGCTGACTGGAGAATGAGGACCTTATCGTTTGATTATACAGGACAATGTGGAGTTACTGTTGCTTCACTCATTTCAGGAGAGATTGCCCTGCACCTTTAAGCAAACAGAACAAATCCCCCCTCTGTTCCATTGAAAGTGACAGTAACTCCAGAGTGTGAATGTGTGTTTGCTTTTGTTTAGCCTGCCCCAAGGCAGGAGTAGAAGTCAATCATCTTGTTACTCACTGGCCTGAGTATAACCGGCCTAGATGTTTCCGCTGTGCAGTCTCCTGCGACAATGGAAACAGATAGCTGCATTAGGAGCCATTTTCACATTAGGCACTGACATGCAGCCTTGCAGGGGGTGTCCCCTCAGGCCCCTAGCCTGTCCAAGCATCGGGAGCCCATGTGACAGGGGACAGCCGAGGAAAGCCCTTCATCGCTGATTACCCCTCTCTGAATCATGAGGAATAGGTGTGGCTGGTTCCCGCCACGTGATGAGATGTGTTTGGACGAGGCTTCTGTAAGCATCTGCCACGCTAACTTTCTGCTGAGCACACGGCCAATGTAATTGCCTGAAATACTCAAGAGAGGTAGGAGTGAGAGAGGACAAAAAAGCATGGGAGAAGGAAAAATGATAGTAGAACTGGCAAAGACCCACACAGGCAGAGGGAAAAGAGAGGCATGCTGGGATATATATAGAGAGAGTTTCTACTACAGACGTAGTGAGAGAGGATATGTAAATTAAAATGTCCTTGCCAAACACACACAATAGATAGCATGTGGGTGAGAACCTTCCAGATATTTGTGCTCTCTCAATGAATCTTTAATTTTATCATTAGACTGAACTTCAATTGTTTTACACATGAGCAGTCAAGTCGCCCTTACAGTCACTATAGGTTGACCAATAAAATATATATAAACTATTACTCTGGATGAAATAACATAGTGAGAGGACATTGTTTTACTGTAGAGGTAATCTGATGTAAATTAAAGCAGCCTGAGCAAAAACAGATACAACGACTGCATGGGTAAGTAAGGACCATGTGGAAAGAAACAGATTCTAGATGGCCTAATAGACCAGGATGATTACTGCTCGAGATAAAAGAGTAGAAACACACTGCTGTCTGGGACCAGGCTAACTAATCACATGTCAACTTGGAGATTTAGGCTGCGGAGCTTCCCTGCTGTGAGGCATGAACACATACATACTCTAACGAACCTGCTCCACCAGGCTAAGGAGATAGGGCTGCTCTTGTGATGAGTGCTGAACCCTGACTGTGAGTTGTTTTTGCTGTAACACCTGTTTACCTGATGCTCAAGAATAAATTATTGCACATTTTTTCAAGCACGCACACGCACACACTCACACTCGTTCACACTCTGACACGCACGCTCACACCCTCACATACACGCTCACACCTCATACGCATCACAATTATAAAAGTGTAAGCAGCTTCAAAGCTCATTTGCAAGTTACTCAGCCATGCAAAGGGTAGATGAATTATGTGAGCTATCTGGTTTCTACCTTCATGCTTGTCTTTTGATATCAGCCGCCTGCCTCACCTCACTGGGCTGCAAGCTCAGAACTGCTTTTTAATTATTTTCATCTACATACAACTTTTTTTAAAGATGAGCATATACTCTACTGGTACTGCACTGCACTAATGGAAAAGAGTGTGCAAAATTGACATATTGTACACCACAAGTGTTGTGTTCTCCTTGCACTTGCAGATTTTTCTGTTCCAATTCAAGCAATGCTAAAATTCTCAATCAGACAGTTTGGATGGCAGCTTTACTACATGTTGACTGGTTCAGTTTTTATATGCTGAGTGGATTATCTCAGCCACATCACTGCAGTTATTGTACTCCAAAGATCTCATTATAAACATTTTACCAAATCCTTCTCTAATGAGGTTAATATTCCCCTAACCGGATATGCCTCTGTCAAAAAAAAGGAATATTTCTCTCTCAGAAAACAATAACAAACAGTCGAAAACAACACGGCGTCTCAGCCAGAAATCTCAGAAGTATTCTTACAGCAGCATCCCACCTACCTGCTTGTTTTCAGACAAATCTCCGGGCTCCAGCTCAAAGGCTCATGGCTCAGGTGAAGCCAGGAGACAGAGGCAGAGGCAGATTCCGAGAGACACCGAATCAGAGATGCAGAGGTGGTGACTGAGTGAGTGTGAGACAGAGGCAGAGACCGAGAGAGGCAGGGCTGCCGTGGCGTCCCAGATGTCAGAGGAAGGAGTGAATCCTCAGCGCCAGTCACTCCAGAGAGCCAGCTGTGTGCCACGTCCCCATCAGAACGCCGTCGCAAACAGCTCAGAGGGAAAACTGTCTAATATGGGAAGAACGAAAAAGAGAAAAAGCCCAGATGCTGTTGAGAGAGAGAAAACAGAAGCACGGGGGTGGAGGGGAGTCGAGGAGATGAAAACACATGCCTGCTTCTACATCTCTCTCCCTCGCTCTCTCTCTCTATCTATCACACAAACACACACGCATGCACGCACACAGGGTGCACTCTACTCGTGCCATCTCCCTTACACACACACTCTCTCTCTCTCTTGCTCTCTCACATACTCTATAGCTACAGTCTCTCTTTGTATATCTCTCCATCCCTCTCCCCCCCCCCCCCTTTCTTTCTAACACTCGCGTCACGCACACACAGGCACACACACACAATTACACATTCAGCCTCTTCTCTGCTCTTGCACAACTGTACTCCGACGCAATCAATTTGGTCAGACAGAAAACTGTGGGAGTGGATTCCAATTTAACCAGGCAATCTATAACCAGGATATCACTGACTTTTCTCTCATTCTCTCATTCTGAAGCTCACCCATGCTGCATCACTGTACCAGTGCTTCTGTTCTACTCACAGGATTACTGCACACCAGTTAGAGCCATGGGCACTGGGAGGATTTTTTTTTTGTCGAAAGAAACCGTTTCAGACACCACCACCAGTGCTGTGTTACATTACACAGGCACACAAGCCCATGTGAGGTACGGGCGAACTAGCTGTAAAAATCAATTTTCTATCAAGCTAAGTCTGGGAGGTTCAAGGAGGCATTGATTGGATGCAGGTAGGGACATTGATTTTGGCGTGTCCCCGGGATTAACAAAATACTGTTGAACTGTTTAATCGTCTGTTAAAATGGAGTTTAATTCTCGCACTGTGTTCTGCCATTGCATGCAAAAGCACATTAGAGGGGGTCAAATCTCAGTTTCCTGGTTCTACCAACATTATCAGGAAAGGAGACAGGATTCTTCAAGGGCAGTCATTGAGTTCTACTCTCTTATTATAGTTGTATATTCAATGAATTTACTCTGTGAATGTAGGACTACCTCAGAAAAAAATTACTTACTGGTTGGCATTTAAAACTCATTTGACATTTCCTTCTGAGTGCCAGTTCTGGAGGGGGGGAACATGTAGCTTCCTGTAGTTTCAAATTCTCACAAAATACTCAAGGATTTGTTTGGGAAGCTGCATGGCAAGAAAGATAATTTATGTTTGACATTCCTCTCATAAGAATGCATTCATATGCTGGCTCTTTTGACTTTTGAGGATATGCACAGATCCTGAGGCATTATTTGAAGCTTTGATTAACTTCTAACAAATAAACACAGAACCATCATACAAGCTGCTTAAAGGCTTGCTTTAATTCCAATAGAAGACTCAGAATCACTCAGGTTTGAAAAACAAACGAATAGACGACATAAGTCTATAAAAGTGTAAGAACGCAGAGAAAGACATTTCTCACACCCCTTAAGACACTCACACACACACACACACACACACACACACACACACACACACACACTGTATATCTACACACACACACACACACACACACACACGCACACACACACACACTGTATATCTACACACACACACACACACAGTATATCTACACACACATACGCACCCACACACACACACTCACACACACACACACACACACACTGTATATCTACACATACACACAAACACACTCCTAGTTTTCAGCTCTGCTCCGGTTCAGTCTGAGGGTCCAGTCTGTCCAGGATTCCGGCTAGATCCTTGAAGGACGGCCCAAAGTCATTCAGGGACTTGAAGTGATCTTCGTCGTCTGCCGCCAATGACTCAATGGAACTCAATGACTCTGCTATTGACCCCTCCCCCTCATACGCATACGTGGCCAGCGAATCGTAAGGCGGGGAAGAGTAACCCAGGTGTGTCTGCTCGAGGCGTTGTTCGATGTAGTCCCTGACTATGTCGGCGTTGCCGCTGATTCCAGTGGGCGGGGCTCCGTTGGCGAGCTTCTCGCCGTGACTCGGACTCTCGGCCTTGTGTTCTCCTCCGCGTCTGGTGTCAAGGCGATAGAAGGTCGGGAGGCTGTTGTCCTTGGCAACGTGTGTGTTGCGTAGTGTGCCCATGTCAAAGGCGTGCGTGTCCTCCTCCCCGCCCCCTTCGTCGTCGTAGTGGATCACGTTGTCGCGGATGTCCTCTTTTGATGACATCAGAGTCTCCCGTTCCTTGTGCTGCCTCAAGCTGCCATAGAGAACTGCCATCACTGTAACGAAAAAACACAGTCCTGTTACCAATGTAAAACATGGACATGCACAGTCCTGTTATAAATGTAAGACATAAACGTGCAAGGTCCTGTTACCAGTGTAACACGCAAACATGCACAGCCCTGTTACCAATGCAACACACAGACAGACACAGCCTGATTACGAGTGTAACACAGAGACACAGTCATGTTACCAATGTCGTGTTAACACACAAAGAAACACAGTCCCACAACAGCCTTTTACCTAGAACCTTCCCTAACTAACGGTGACTGTCAAGAACGAGTGTCGTTACAAAGCTATGCTCTCGTTGCCATCCTATTCTCTGTCAAGTATTCCCCATGACTGACACTCTGCCAGGCTGCCAGTGCCAGGCCGCCAGGGAGGAGCAGGAGACACAGAGGGGTGTTAGGAGTCCTCAGCTTATCTCTTCTGTTCTTCAGACGCTCTCCTTCACAGCAGGCATGTTCAAACTATCCTAGCCTGAGGGCTAGCGCTGATCCACTTCTCACATTGTGTCAGACACCCACCAAGTACCGACACACACACACACACATGCCTACACACACATGCACACACACATGCATGCAAACTCTGACAGTTATTGTCTCACTCATAATAGTATGTATTCACACACAAACACATCAACACTCATAGAGATGAAGTAGGTCCATGCTAACACAAAAGCACAAACATTTTAATTCATTATTCCTCTCTCTCTCTATCTCTCTCTCTCTCTCTCTCTCTCTCTCTCTCTCTCTCTCTCTCTCTCTCTCTCTCTCTCTCTCTCTCTCTCTCTATCTCTCTCTCTCTCTCTCGTTCTTACCCTTGCTTTCTCTTACTCTTTCTTTCTCACACACACACACACACACACACACACACACACACACACACACACACACACACACACACACACACACATACATACATACAGACACACACACACACACACAGTCTGTAATATAAAGTCAGTACTCAGGCAGCAGGATGAAAGACTGCTTCATCGTGCTTTCATCTCCCTCTCAGCTCCAAGTGACAGACAGACAGACAGACAGAATGGTTGTCAGGCAGGGCAGACAGACAGGGTGGTTGTCAGGCAGGGCAGACAGACAGACAGACAGGGCAGGCAAGCAAGCAAGCAAGCAGACAGATAGTTGAGAATCTCTGTTATGCAACTGTGAAAGAATATATTCGAGGAAAAAAGGAAGGAAGTGGAAAGATAAGAAGTCTGGAATCCTCCCACCGTGTACCTAGGATCATTGTGGGTTCTGAGGGCTGTTTACTGTATATCATATTGCCATCAATGGTAAGTTTGACATAACTTGGACTGTGAGTGCCACCTACTGTTGAGTTGATACAGTACCAGATTTATGAAAACTGTACTTTGCCTCTTGAAGTTGTGTCTATCTCCGAGATATTGTGGCATGTTGTTACGTAATAACAGGTATGCCTGCATTTATTCATTTGTTAAGTCATTGAGCTAAAGTGCACTCCATCATTGAAATCAGGAACGTGTCCCCCAGTCTCCCTGTCCTGAGGCCCAGAGTCATCTGGCCACCTGAGGCACTCACCCAGCAGTATGACCATGCAGAGCAGGACGGCCATCACCGCCCCCGTGCTCAGACCCATGGGCAGGAAGATGGCCTCGGCCGTGCAGGAGAGGAGGGAGCCGTCGGGCTCGCAGGCGCACACGCGAATGGTCAGGGTGGCCGTGCTGCTCTGGGCGGGGTAACCGCTATCCTCCACCACCACCGGCAGGTGGTACACGTTCTGGACACGCCTCTGGAAGCCCGCGCGTCGCGTCACCACGCCTGCCGTGTTGTCTGGGAGATAAAACGGCGGAGGTGGATATGAAACGTCGGGTTTTAATGGTGCACATGACACTTGATATTTAGGAAAATGACTTTCTTTGCGTGCATAGTTGTTAAGGGATCTCATCCCTGACACTTTTCTCCCCAAAATGGCTTTTTAAAACAAGCTCAAACCAGCAGGGGCAGATATTCAACACTAACTCGATGGAATATGGCAGTCTGCACAATACCAACAGTGCAGAGAGGATGTACAGTGCAGTGTGCAGCGGTGGAGAGCTAGGCCGAGACACACATGGATTCCACCTATAGGGTGTCTGTGTCTGCATCCATCTCCCTCCTCCAGGGAGTGCAGGGTGCCTGTCTGTCACACTGGGTTGTATGTGTCTGCCGGGCTGGACAGAGATCTGCCCTGACAAGCTCAAGGCCATTAGAGCACCTTGAGCCTGCTATCCTGCCGGCTAAGCGCGGCCCTGTCTCTGTGAATCAGATCTGATGTTAAAGCTAACCTGCTGAAAGGCAGAAACAGAGGTAGCAGAGTTTTTTTTTTTAAATGATGGAAGAAGCAGAGGCAGAGGGAGCAGATAGGGAGGTGGAGGTAACCGAGGCAGAGGTAGAGGGAGCAGATAGGGAGGTGGAGGTAACCGAGGCAGAGGGAGAGGGAGCAGATAGGGAGGTGGAGGTAACCGAGGCAGAGGTAGAGGAAGCAGATAGGGAGGTGGACGTAACCGAGGCAGAGGGAGAGGGAGCCCGTACAGACAGAGGAACATGGTGCAGTTGCAGAGGTAAAAACAGATGGGGCAGAGCGAGAGATAGGAGCAGAGACGAAGGTAGGAAGCAGACACGTAGGTAGAGGCAGCAGACGAAGAGAGGCAGCAACAGAGGCAGATCAGGGACAGAAACAGCAAAGCTATAACGAGAGAGAGGTATCAGAGGTAGAGATAATATCTTTATATTATAGGCACAGAGGCAGGGGCACGTAGACTGTAGAATACAGACCCATGGAGAAAAAGACTGGATAGGCACAATGTGTGTTCACTGAGAACAGTTGGTTGTCAGTGTACTGTAGATATTTTTGGAGGCTAGAGCTGCGCCAAGTGAGTCACAAGACAGAATTATAGCCTAAGCTAAGCTAAGATAAGCTATCTGTATAGGGCTTTTGAATGCGCTGGCCGTAGCTAGGCAGCTATGAAACATTAGCAGCTTAGTTCGCATTGTCTTGAATTGTACTTCACATTGCAGTCATTGGCCGGGTTTCCAAGATTCGTTAAGAAGCTCTTAACGCCAAGAGCTTCTTAGGAGCGTTCTAAGAGCGTTCTAGAGCGTTCTTAGAACGCTCTTAAGAAGCTCTTAGCGTTAAGAGCTTCTTAACGAATCTGGGAAACCCGGCCATTGACAATACTGTTGACGCCCAGATGTGTCACTGCATGCAAATACCCTATAAGGATAAATCCATTAACAATATACCACCCATGTCTTTTCATTATAATTTGTCTTTCCATATCTGCCATTTTTACTGTATGTCTTTATCTCACTCCCCATTTTATAACTCTAACTCTGGTATCTAACTCATCTTGTAACTCTCTTTGTCTCCCCTCCCCTCTCTACCACTCTATCAACATGTCTTACTTCCGAAGTCTCGAATTGTGAAGTTCCTGTTCCTCGTCTCTCGAAGCGACTTGAAAAAGAACCTCTGTCCAACAGGGGGCAGGTCCTTGTCCATGGCCTTGATGATCTGGATCACCTACAGCACCCGTGGACACAGGGACACTCAGAGCGGCTTCAACAGGCTCGAATGATCAATCGATCAGTCAGTCACTCTCTCACTCATTCATTTCAACCACTTCATTTAACTCACTCCAATCCTTCAATTCAGATCGTTATCTCTCTGTCTGAATATATATTTTTTTATTCTCTCTGGTTTTCTTTATCACAGGCATTCGTACACACACCCCCCTCTGCAGCTACTGTGCAGTGGAACAGCACTTGCCTGGCCCACTTTGGTGTTTTCACAGACAAAGGTGTCGAAGGGTATGGCCAATTCAGGAGGGAACTCGTTGACATCCAGCACGTTGACAGTGACCGTCACCTTGGTGGTCAAGAGAGGGTGGTCTGCAGACAGCACACACAGTACCACACTAAAGGACACACTCCCCCACTGCTGCACACACGACAGGGAAGGACCAAGCATTTGTGCAGGTAAATCTGTAATTTGATATAACCTAGTGCAGCGTTAACTGATGAGGACACCACAGGAGATGAAGTATCAATGTTGTTTGTTAGGGAAACGTGATTTAAAAAAATTATTTGCATGGGTGAATATCCTTTGTTGTTTTCAACAATATAATTAAGTCGTCTGACGAGATATTATCACTCGCCCTACAGACTAGAAATGGATATACCGATTGTTGGAAAGATACTGTACTTAGCTA